>NW_027280908.1:75000-113642 GCF_046629955.1 Centroberyx affinis | reverse complement strand
TTTGCACTTTTCTTCGCTGGCAGAAGGAATCTGGTTCTGAAAAGCGAGTTTTGATGCTGCGGTGCAGAAACTAGGATATTGCTTTAACTGTCCTGTCAGTGAAAAGAGGCTGAGGCTTGAAGTCCAAGATCTGCTCTGACCCAAACAGAAATGAAGCAGATACAGCTTTGTGTGGTTCCTCCTCAGCACTTCCTGACATGGTGAACAGATGCACTTTAAGAGGTCAGACTCCGGTTCTCTTGGCTGCGTCTCGAGAACATCCATCTTGTGTGGAGTGTCTTCTGGAGCGAGGAGCCGACCCCAACATCCACAACAAGGACAGAGACACGCCTCTCTTCAAAGGTAGCTAACACAGGCACAGTGTTTTCTGAACATGCGCAAGTTTGTTTAAAACTAAAAATGTCAGGATTGGGGTTCTCCCCTTTGCAACAAGCTTCCTGCATGTCAGAGTTATTTACCATCCTTGAGTAAGTCAACTAACACTCAGATCTATGAATAAGAGATGAAGTTGGACTGTTCCTGTGTTTCAGCATGTGAGAAGGCGAATGAGCAGAGTGTGGTGCTGCTGCTGAAGTTCGGAGCTTCAGTGAATCGGTCCTGCAGTCAGGGAGCGACGGTGCTTCATGAAGCCGCCAGACACAGACAGGTGAAGATCTGCAAGATGCTATTAGATGCTGGAGCTAAAATTGGTGCCAAAAATATTCATGGGATTCAGCCTCTCTTCAGAGCAGCACAGAGTGGAAATGTCGACATTTTGAACTTCCTCATTAGAAAAGGTTAGTTCTGCTCAGATTAACTCATTTTCATAATAATTTGCCTTTTTCTCACAGGCAGATGAAATGAAAGTATCACCTGTAAATAAATTTGGAGCGTCCTATGTTTCTAACGTGTTCATTTTGTTTCTCAGGTGCTGATATAAACGGTCCGGCAGCAGACGGAGCCACTCCGCTGTATGAAGCCTGTAAGAACGGCCACGTTACCACTGTGGAGATGCTCTTGTCTCACAAAGCCGATGCGAACCGATCTACGAAGTCTGGCCTGTTACCTCTTCATGTTGCTGTTCAGAAAGATCGCACATGGTGTGAACTTTAGGAATGTTTTTGATTCCTTCCTTTATTTTAACTGCATTGCCTGTGTATGTAGACCTTCCTCACTCGGCTTTCCATAGGAACCAGTTCATGACCGTTTGCTGTTGTTTTTCAGCATTGTGCCCATGCTGCTTCCTGTCACCAGTATGTCCAGAGTGAGGCAGAGCGGCCTCAGTCCGCTGCACATCGCTGCAGAGAGGAACAGGGACGAAATCATGGAGCTGCTCATCGCGACGGGATACGAAGTAAACGCCGAGCTGTCAGAGGAACGCTCCATGCTGTATGAAGACCGCCGCAGCACAGCGCTCTACTTCTCAGTCTATAACAAAAACTTTGAGGCTGCTGCGATGCTGCTGGAGGCGGGAGCTAACCCCAACTTGGACTTCTTTAACCCCCTGCTCATCGCAGTGCGACTGGGCTGCGTTGAAGTGGTGAGGTTACTCCTGAACTACGGAGCGAACGTCAACGCCCAGATGTCCACCCACCCCACGTCGTTCCCCTCCGCTGTCCTGCTCTGTATGCAGTTTCTCCCCATGCTGAAGCTCCTGCTGGATAACGGCTGTGACGCCCTCTCCTGTTTTGACTGTGTGTACGGTAACAAGCCACACCCACCCATCAGGCCGCCGCCCCGCCGCAGCGACGAACTCCGTTACAACACCGCCGCTCCGCCGCAGCAGTGCGTTCAGGTCAGTTCAGAAACATGGGAGCAGCACAGTGTCACTGCAGGGATCGGACATCCGTTCATACGATTTGATTGGTTAGGCCTGCCATCATGTTAACAATGATTTGGTTGGTTAGGTCTAATATCACATCGAGGCAGTGAGTTGCAATGTTGACAGTCAGAAAATATTTTTTTAAATGCGTGTGAATCTAGATCCACATCACACAGACAAACAACTCTTTGGACATCAGTGTATTTTCTACCTGCTTTAGTTCTGCGATGCCATCTCCAACCCGTACGTCAGTCGGTGGGCGGGTCCCATCCTGTCCTTGCTGCTGGATTACGTCGGCCATGTCCGTCTCTGCTCCCGCCTGCTGGAGCATCTGGACAGCTACAGCGACTGGGCTCCCATCAAACTCAAGGCCAGTAAGTAGAGATGCTGTTGGTGTTGAAGCAGCTGAATATTTTCTGTTCATGTTTTTGTGTTGATGTTTTCCTAACTCACTGAGCAGTAGAGCTGATTTCTCTGCTTTAGCTCTCATTTTTAGACCAAGCAGTAAAGACATTATTACATATTTAAACAATGTATAAACAGCTGTAAATATCAGCAATATGCAGCAGAGAAGTCCATATGTACAAGATAATGTTTTATTTTAGTCATTTACCCCAGAGGATGCAGTTATAAAACTTTCACTGTTAAACCCAGTGGAGCCTCAGTTCAGCTGGACGTTTATAACCATTTAGAGTCTTTTAAATGACCAATCAGCATCAGATTGCTAAGTGGGAGGAGCCTAGTGTGACATCAGTAGATCAGTAGATGATCAGTAGATGATCAGTAGATCAGTAGATCATGGTGTCCCCTCCTCTTCACTGACTCTGTCTGATCCTCCAGTTCCTCCTCATCCTCTGATGCAGCTGTGCAGGCTGCAGATCAGGCGGCTGGTTGGGATCCAGCGGCTCCGACTCCTCGACTCTCTGCTGCTTCCTGGGAGACTGATCCGCTTCCTCAGATACGATGTTGAGGACTCTCTCTCAGACCTCTAGAGAAAACATGGAGGTTCTTCTGCTATTTCCAGAACCTACTGGAACGCCTTGCAGTGGAGTTTCCATACCAGAGGAACCTTGCTGTACTCAAACTGGTCAAACTGTTCATACTGTTCATGCTGGTCAAACTGTTCATGCTGGTCAAACTGGTCATACTAGAAGAAGTCTAGTCTCTTCCACTCAGCTGTGTTTCTCTATAAAGAAAGGTTTAGCGTTTCTCAGCTTGCTGCTGTGCGTATAATAAACTTTTGTAATTCATATGGTTCTGTGGACGTCCCTCTTTTTTGAATCTATATGCACAAGAGTCTGCAACCTAAAGACAACAAGAAGATTTTGGAGTTGAGCGAGCTATTTCTTCCTTTGTTCTATGTGTGTGTGTTCTGACTTTGTCCTGGTGGGTTTCATTCCCAGTCTGAGGAGGGAACAAACTAGTTGGGTCTAAAAATAAGGTGCAGACTCCTGCCACAAGTCACATTATCAGTCAGTTAGTTAGTCAGTTGATTTGATTTAGTTTATTTCACACATCTGAACTGAGCCTTTCCTACAGCAGAACACTTAGCTGCACTACAGGTTCATATAATGTTACACATGTAATATATAATGTAATCTAGTAATGTCCATATGTAATGTATGTTGACATAGTGTATCATGGAGAGTCTGCAGGTTTTTGCGTTTTTTTGTGTTTTTTTTCCAACCAAACACACCAGCAGCTCCTCCTACAGACTCCACATGTGGGTCGGCTTCCCAGGAAGTAGTAGTTCCTCGAGAACGAAGAAGACTTCTCTGTCAGTCCAGGGGATCGTACTTCACAGAAAGTCGCTCTTAGTTGTGGTGTGCCCCAAGGTTCAATCTTAGGTCCCATCCTTTTTAGCCTCTACATGCTCCCATAGGGACCATCATCTGCAATCATGGCATCAGTTTCCACTGCTATGCAGATGATACCCAGTTATATATCTCTGCTACGCTTGATGACCTCAGCCCCATTGATAGACTGATTAGATGTATCACTGACATTAACAGCTGGATGGCTCATAACTTCCTATCTTAAACAAGGACAAAACTGAAAATATTGGTATTTGGATCCAAGGCAGCCTGAGAGAAAATTAAGACACAATTGAAGAGATGTAGTTCACTGAGCCTGAAACACTAAACTAAACGTTACTTTACTGTTTTACCACAGAACATCAAAAGTCAAGATAAAAATCCAGGTGTTATTTTTGACAGTGATTTGAACCAGATATCAGGAATGTGACTAAAACGCCCATTTACCATTTGAAAAATACTGCCAAAATTAGACCTATCCTCACTCAAGATACCACAGAGAAACTAATTCATGCTTTCTGGGCTCTCTCTGGGCTTCCCAGAAAGACAGCTGGGCAGTTATTAATCATTCAGAATGCTGCAGCTAGACTTTTGACTAAAACCAGGAAAAGATCCCACATTACTCCTGTTTTAAAGTCCCTGCACTGGCTACCTGTTAACTTCAGAATTGATTTTAAGATTCTTTTATTAGCTTTTAAATCTTTCCATGGACTAGCCCCTGAATACATCACTAACCTGCTTCCTAACTACATCTGACTTCTTACTGGTTCCCAAAACTGCTTTCAGCTCATATGGTCCCCGCTTATAGAGAGCCTAAGCCCCTCCCCTTCCTCTGTCCCCCATGGGACCTTATTTTGGAAAAAATATGTACGGTAGTCAACGGCGAGAGACAAATAATTGTTTGATCCTGTTTGAATTGTGCCATGAATTACACATATGATGTTTTGTCAATTTAAAAGATAATTTAGCAAGTGAAGAAAGTGTCAGTTTGTGGTAAAACAGTAAAGTAACGTTTAGTTTAGTGTTTCAGGCTCAGTGAACTACATCTCTGTCTCACCGACACCAACATGAAGGAAACATAGGAAACACACAGCATGGCGTTAACGTTAGCCACCACTGTACTAAAACTATCCTGAAGCAGTTTAAATCCGTTCTTCCTGTCTACCTTCCAGGTTGTGTTTAATACTCCTGCTGTCTGAGAGGGACTGAGCTTCAGGCTGTGGGCAGCTTGTGGAGAGAGAAAGTTATGATGTCACTTACACCACTTTTGGGTGTGTAGTCTTTCTAATTATGTATTTTCACAGTCTGATACTTCAACTGTTTTACCACAAACTGCCACTTTCTTGACTTGCAAAATTATCTTTTAAATTGACAAAACATCATATGTGTAATTCATGGCACAATTCAAATGGGATCAAACAATTATTTGTCTCTTGCCGTTGATTACTGTACATATTTTTTCAGAAATAAGATCCCATGGTGGACAGCGGAAGGGGAGGGGCTTAGGCTCTGTATGGAACAGTCTATAGATCTGTCTTGTTTTGTATACTTTATTTTCCCCCCATTTGACCCATCCTATACACTAGGAGCAGTGGGCAGCCGCAGTACAGCACCCGGGGACCAACTCCAGTTCTTTTGCCAGTGTCTTGGTCAGGGGCACTGACAGGAGTATTAACCCTAACATACATGTCTTTGATGGTGGGAGGAAACCGGAGCACCCGGCGGAAACCCACACAAACACGGGGAGAACATGCAAACTCCACACAGAAAGGACCTGGGACGGACCGGGGTTCGAACCCAGGACCTTCTTGCTGTTCTTAGCAGTGCTAACCACTGAGCCACCGAGCCGTCCCTCTGCCCTGCTGACTGACAGAGAGACGAGGGACAGGGAAAACCTGACAGACTGTCGATCCTCCATGGCTCAGGTGTCGACTGCACAGCCTTAAACAGACTGGGGGGGGGGGGGGGGGGTCCAGGGTGTCATGTGCTGCAGACTCCAGAAATACTTTATAAACAGAGGAACAGCCAGCAGACAACAGCAGAGAGAGAGAGAGAGACAGAAAGACAGACAGAGAGAGAGAGACAGACAGACAGACAGACAGACAGACAGAGAGAGAGACAGACAGACAGAGAGAGAGACAGACAGACAGACAGACAGAGAGACAGACAGACAGACAGACAGACAGACAAACAGACAGAACTTACAGCAGCCTCTATTGAAGTAAACGTTGGATTTTCGTGGACGGACTCTAACCAGGTGAGTAGATTCATATGTAGTTTATATGTAGTTACTTTTGTTTAGTTATTGTAGTTTATATGTAGTTACTATAGTTTTATCTGTAGTTACTGTAGTTTAGTTACTGTAGTTTCCATGTAGTTACTGTACTTTTTTCTGTAGTTACTGTAGTTTAGTTACTGTAGTTTCCATGTAGTTACTGTACTTTTTTCTGTAGTTACTGTAGTTTAGTTACTGTAGTTTCCATGTAGTTACTGTACTTTTTTCTGTAGTTACTGTAGTAGAACTTGCTCTCTGTAGTTCAGGATTAAACTCACTGACTTCCTGGTAGTTGTGACACTGTTGGGTGTTTCAGTCACTTCATATATTTTGTAACTGTTTTGCATATTCAACAAAGTAACCTAATAATATTAGTAATAATAATATTATTATTTACAGGGAAGATATCTGTAAGCAGTCTGGTTCTTATCTGTCCTTGTAGTTTCTGCCTGCAGCTTTGTAGGCCAAATCAGTTCGACCAATAAGAACTCCAGGCAAGTCTATTTATATACCTGCATTGCATGCTGGGAGGTATGAGTGAGTGTGCGGTGTCAGGATTCTCTGCTGTCACTGGTTAAAGACCAGTGTTGATTAAATTTATAAGACTGAATGAATGAAACAAAAATGAATGAATGAATGAATTCAGGAAGTCTGAAACATCCGAGGCGATCAGGCTGCAGCTTCAATGTAATTCTAACAACAAACAACACATAAAAACCACAGGAGAAGAAGAAAGACATCCGACACCAAGCCTGTCCAGTAGTCTGACTCCAACACACAGCTGTTTTTCTTCTTCTCTTGGTTTGTTTCCTAACCTGAGCAGGTTTCTGATGACAAACCAGACCAGCGGCTTGTTTTAGTCCCTGATCCAGTCTGATGAACTCCAGACCTCATGTGGTAAACAACCTGCAGACCAGGGATCAGTTTGACTGAGAAGCCTCCAGTAAGGACTGGGTTCTCCGCTGGGTTCAGACTGGAACCAGTAACCAGCTGCTCCTCTCTCTCTCAGCTCCATCATGGCAGCAGCCAGCATCTCCCTCTCTGGTTGTCCTGGTTCTCCTGGTTCTCCTGGTTCCGGTCGGGACTTAGAGGACTATTCCCTGTACAGTAACCTGTCTGATGATGAGCTGATGCAGCTCGCCATCGAGCGCAGTCTGAGCGACCGCCGCGGCTCAGCTCCTCCTGAAACCAGCAGCAGCCTGAATCCTCCAGCTGACCCAAACCCTCCTGCTCCGCACTACAGTTCCCATAATCCCCCTCCAAGCCTGAGCAGCACACACCACAGTTCCCATAATCCCCCTCCAAGCCTGACCAGCACACACCACAGTTCCCACAATCCTCCGAGTGAAAAGCCACCTGATCTGTATGTGTCCAAGACAGATAAGTTCGTTCTTTCTTTCTTTCTTTCTTTCTTTCTTTCTTTCTTTCTTTCTTTCTTTCTTCTACTTTCTACTTTAGATTGACAGGAGGCTTGTAGTCTGACAGTTTGTTTTCATAGTGAGACTCTAAGACCGAATGAGACAAAATGGTCTGGGACTAGAGACTAGAGACTAGAGACTACAGACTACAGACTACAGACTAGAGACACGGTGTAGCCAGATCTCTTCTCTTTAGACCGCACAGTCAAATCCTGCAGGGCTGAAGTGTGTCATGAGATTTGTGTAAATGTTTTTTGTCCTACATTATATTGGTGTCAGGTCAGAGAACGACTCGGTCTATAATTATTTACCAGTTCAGACGTCAGAAGATCTGACTTCAGATCAGTTTCTGTCACCTGACACCGGCCGGCCTCCACACACACCTGTCCCAACTGGCCCTTAGCCAATAGATACCGGCCCTTACCTGACAGACAGTGGCTGTTAGCCAATACAAGAGTTTGGGAAAGCGTCCCAGTGGGACAGAAGTAGAACGATATCCAGCCTGCTGCCTTAGAAACATTACTGCAGGAACAGTAAGCTGCTGGGGATTAGAGCGGAGTTCAACATGTAAACTGTGTGTTCACTGTGAGGACGGACGGTCCGGACAGCGACTGACAGTCTGTTCATGTGACAGGAAGAACTTCGATGGAACGGTCAGTCACTTCCTGACCGGTTATGGGAAACGCATGGTGGCGTATCGCCGCGCCGACGGCACTCTGGTCCACATCGCTCCGGAGTCCGAAGAGTAAGTTTCAGCTGATAGATTAATTAAACATGAAACCATATTCTGCTGTGAGTTGTTTCGGTTGAACTTTATAAGAGCTTCATAACAGCAACATGACACATTCATGACCAGGCAGATGGCTGATGGGTATTTTCCCGCAGGGAGGAGGAGCCTCTTTTCAAAGCGATACGGATCGGCGATGCCAGCAGAGTGAAAGCGCTGGCCGCTCTGCCCGGCACCAACCTGATGCTGTCCAATAAGCCGGGCTGGCTGGCGCTGCACCAGGCGGCGTGGTACGGCCAGGAGGCCTGCCTCCGCCTGCTGCTGGCAGGTAGCTTCACATCCAACACCTGAACCAGGAAGAGCTTCGGTTTGGGTCACCTGACCCGCCGCTTTAGATGATTAACAACGGAACAGGACCGCTTACGGACGAATGATAGAACTACAAAATTAGAGTGGGGTTTTACTGGTTTCTACTGTGTGTGTTTCATGTTCCAGCCCAGCCGGGGATGATCAACAAGCGGACGGGGAAGGACCAGACGGCCGCGCTGATAGCGGCCAGCGGGGATCAGGCCGGCTGCCTCAGCGTCCTGCTGGAGGCCGGAGCCGACCCCGACGTCCTCAGCAAAGACAGAGAGACCGCGCTGTACAAAGGTCACAGTTCACTGTTTCAGCATCTCAACATACACATTCACCTTTACTTCAAATGCACAGAAGACACTGTGAGTTAGCAATATTGAAGGAAAACTTGTGTGAATAAAGTCTGGTTCTTCTGGTTCTCCTCCACAGCTTGTGAGCGGGACAATGCGGAGATGGTGGCCATGCTGCTGAACCACGGAGCGGCGGTGAACACACGCTGTATCCAAGGCTGGACCGCTCTGCAGGAAGCCGTGTGTCGCAACAACGTGGAAATCTGCGAGATGCTGGTGAAAGCCGGAGCGAAGCTCAGTCCGACAGACATCTACGGCATCACGCCGCTGTTCACCGCCGCTCAGAGCGGACAGGTGGAGACGCTGCGCTTCCTCCTCAAACACGGTACATTCATTTTGTCTGAAGACAGTAATAATAATAATAATAATAATAATAAAGTTTATAGTACCTTTCAAAACAGAGTTACAAAGTGCTTCACATGAACATTTATCAATACACAAGAGAGCAACATACTAAAAAGCAAATAAAATCAAGGCAAAATACAGATCGACATAAAACAACAAGCTTGGAAGCAATGAGATAAGAGCAAAACATCCTGAAAATCACCACTGTGACACAAATATCCATATCTCAGTTAGGAGAAGCCAGTCCAGTAAAGTGTTTTAAGAAGAGATTTAAAAGAAGATGCTGATCTGACCTGATATCCTCAGAAACTTGCTCCAAAGCCTCGGGCCCAACAGATTTCTGTTTCCCATGTGGCTGCAGGTGCAGATATCAACAGCCAGGCCGCAGACGGAGCCACCGCTCTGTACGAAGCCGCTAAGAACGGACATGAGGAGATCGTCAAGCTCCTCCTCTCCCAGAACGCCGACGCCAACAAACCTGGAAAGACGGGTTTACTGCCGCTTCACGTCGCAGCCCAGCGAGGAACTGACATGTAGGCACAACACAACACAACTTCACTTCCTGAAGCATGACTGACAGATATCTGCCAAACACCGGACAAATCCCCTCTTTCTACTGGATGTGATCAGTAGCTGGTAGATGAAATGTAAAGTTTGGTACTGATGTGTCTGGTCATGGTTTCCAGGAAAGGCCTGCTGACTTATGACTCCTTCAGCTTTGACAAGTCTGTTCAGTAAGTTGGTGTGTTGACTGGCACCCAAGAGTTTACTTTACCACTTTAATACTGAAGTTCTCCTTAACACACACCTAACCTGCCTCTGATCTCCTTAGAACCATCATTTAACCTTTTTCCACTGTAATACCCATTAAATATGTTAGTGACTGCTGCAGCTTGGAGACATAAACCTGTAAATGTTGAATGGATGGAGTCATTGAGTAACAGTTCTCCATAATCATATTTTAAAACTCTTCAAATGTAAAAAATAATCATAAGCTTCAGCTATTCATTTGCATACGACATGTTTGATATTCCATCTTTGTCATGTATTTTTCACCCTTTTGAATTTCAGACCCATTTAATACCTAGAAACTACATGTTCATATTTTCATTTAAGGAAAAAAACACCCAAAAGTATTAAAAAATTGGTATTGGTAAGGTTTGAATTTAGAATTTTATTTGAACTTGGCAAAATTGTTCTTGATAAAAACTGGACAGTAATTATATTCTTAGCTTTTAGCTTCCGTCATAACAAGTATTCAATTCAGTACAAATAGAGAAATGAGTGGAAACAGTCCATATATCAGACTTAACTAACTAACTTTGTCTCAACTTCTTTGTCAAATCAAATCAAATCAAATTTATACATAAAGCACTTTTAACAAAACAGGTTTGTTTGCTTTACAGAGCAACAATGGACACAAATACAATTAAAACAGAAGACAAACAACAGTGCTGAGTGGGACAGATCTTGTGTGTTTGTGTGTGGACGAATGTGTGTGTTGTCTATGTGTGTGTGTGTGTGTGTTTGGACACAGTGAGTATGGACAGAAAGCAACAACAAGAGGAAGTTAGGGAAGGAACAGGAAGAGTGTGATGGTAGTTTGTTAGGTGCGATGGTAGTTTGTTAGGTGCGATGGTAGTTTGTTAGGTGTGATGGTAGTTTGGTCGGGTTAATGCTAAATAAATAAATAAATCTGATTCTCTCAGATGGCAGGAAGCTGAAGCGCTGGTTGTTGAACTTCCTGTTTAAATTGGAGTATTTCCTGTAATGTTTCCATCGCAGCATGGTGTCCATGCTGATCCCAGCCACTAGCAAGGCCAGAGTGAGGCGGACGGGCATCAGCCCGCTGCACCTGGCTGCTGAACGCAACAGAGACGAAGTGCTGGAGGTGCTGATCGACGCCGGCTTCGACGTCAACGCTCAGCTGAGCGATGAGCGCTCCAAGATGTACGAAGACCGCAGGAGCACGGCGCTCTACTTCGCCGTCATCAACAACAACATCGACGCTGTCGGCATGCTGCTGGACGCCGGGGCGAACCCCAACCTGGACATCTTCAACCCGCTGCTGGTGGCGCTGCGGCAGGGCTGCATCCAGACCGTCACCCTGCTGGTGGAGCACGGCGCTAACGTCAACGCCTACGTCCCCACCCACCCCACCGCCTTCCCCGCCACAGTCATGTTCTGCATGAAATACCTGTCCATGTTCAAGTACCTGCTGGACAACGGCTGCGACGCTTTGTCCTGCTTCAGCTGCATTTACGGCAGCGATCCACACCCGCCAATCAAAACCACCCGTTCAGAGAGGGACGACCTTCGCTACCCAACGAGGGTCCAATCAGAAACGAACCCGAGGAGTGCCGTTCAGGTACTGAGTGCGTGTGTGTGACTGTATATCCGACCAACTGTCCCACTGTACGAAGTGAAACCTTCACACACTGCTGACATGGTGATCTTATGCTTGTTGATTGACAGTTCTGTGAGATGATCTCCACCCCCAGTATATGTCGGTGGGCGGGGCCAATCATCGACGTTCTGCTGGACTATGTCGGTCATGTGAAGCTCTGCTCCAGACTGCTGGAGCATCTGGACAGCTACCAAGACTGGCACAGCATCAAGGACAAAGCAGGTGATTTATATGAACCACGATGCAGTCTGTTCTGACTGGATTCATCTAAAACTATCTAATACATATTAGTGGGAGAGGCTTGTTGTAGTTTGTAGTAGTAGTATATGAAGCATTTTGAAATATCTTTTTTAAATGTTTAATATTTTGGGTTCTGTCATTCTTCCAGCCCCGCCCCGTCCGCTGATGCAGCTCTGCAGGCTGAGGATTCGCCGCCTGATGGGGCTCAAGCGACTCGGACGGCTGCAGACTTTGCCGCTGCCTGGAACCATGATCAGGTTCCTCAGATATGAGGAGGGAACTGTCGACGACTGCTGAGCGTCATGGTCCAGCAGGAGGCGGGGCCTCTCTCAGGGGAATTAGATGTCATTTATCTTTTTCTAAAATTGACCAGGAAAAGTTATTGAGCTTATTTTGACCAGTAGCAGTTGAGATAATTTAAACTACCAGATGACAGGCGGAGTGAAAAGATTTGACTTGTTGGACTTTCATTTGTTTAAAGCAGTTCAAAGCAGAAAAATATCCAATGTGATGGATTTAGAGTGAAGTCCTAATTTTAAGGAAGTTGCTGCTAATGTTTTGTGTATGTCACCACTGAATGAATTCTTCTGACTGATGTTTGTCTGCCTTCAGAAGTGAAAGCTGTTTTTGTTTGTCATTTTAGGAATAGATGATTTTCAGAGAATACATTTGGAAATATTGGATTCAGTGAGAAAGATTTGGGTATTTGAGGAATATTTCATTATAGCATGTACATAGTTTGACTTCTTGTAAATAGTTGCTTTTATATATATTGTCTATCTGATATCTTTTTAAATGTCAGTAGCAGAGTGTCCTGGTGGCTCATGTCGCACAATCCCTCCTGTCTCTCTACTGGATCAAATAAAGGCAAAAACATAATGTTAAAAATATCATCTGTGTTTCTACTGTGGACTATTAAAGACAAAAACATAATGTTCAAAACATAATCTGGTACTTTATTCTAGCAGGAGAAAGAACTGTATTTACTTCAGTGTCCTGCTGGAGGCGCCACATCCCTCCAGATGATTCATCTGACCCAGGGAAGGACTCTATCCATTAAAGTGCTAAATAGAACCAACACTAGATAAAACCCCACAGTGCAATTTTCAACTTTCAGACTTGCAGCTATGTAAAATACCAAGGTGAAATGTTTAGTAAACTGCGGGTGAGTTATGATGTTTTGATTGGTACTGTTGTAACGCAGCAAATATCTGACCTTTACAACCACTTGGTCCTTTAGGTCCTTTATGTTCTTTAGGTCCTTTATGTTCTTTAGGTCCTTTATGTTCTTTATGTCCTTTATGTTCTTTAGGTCCTTTATGTCCTTTATGTCCTTTATGTCCTTTATGTTCTTTATGTTCTTTAGGTCCTTTATGTTCTTTATGTTCTTTAGGTCCTTTATGTTCTTTAAGTCCTTTATGTTCTTTAGGTCCTTTATGTTCTTTATGTTCTTTAGGTCCTTTATGTTCTTTAAGTCCTTTATGTTCTTTAGGTCCGTTATGTTCTTTAGGTACTTTATGTTCTTTATGTTCTTTAGGTCCTTTATGTTCTTTATGTTCTTTAGGTCCTTTATGTTCTTTATGTCCTTATGTCCTTTATGTTCTTTAGGTCCTTTATGTTCTTTATGTTCTTTAGGTCCTTTATGTTCTTTATGTTCTTTAGGTCCTTTATGTTCTTTAAGTCCTTTATGTTCTTTATGTTCTTTAGGTCCTTTAGGTCCTTTATGTTCTTTAGGTCCTTTATGTTCTTTAGGTCCTTTATGTTCTTTAGGTACTTTATGTTCTTTATGTTCTTTAGGTACTTTATGTTCTTTATGTTCTTTAGGTCCTTTATGTTCTTTAGGTCTTTTATGTTCTTTGGGTCCTTTATGTTCTTTAGTTCCTTTAGGTTCTTTAGGTCCTTTAGGTTCTTTATGTTCTTTAGGTCCTTTATGTTCTTTAGGTCCTTTATGTTCTTTAGTTCCATTATGTTCTTTAGTTCCTTTATGTACTTTAGGTCCGTTATGTTCTTTATGTTCTTTATTTTCTTTAGGTCCTTTATGTCCATTATGTCCTTTATGTTCTTTAGGTCCTTTATGTTCTTTAGGTCCTTTATGTTCTTTATGTTCTTTAGGTCCTTTATGTTCTTTATGTCCTTTATGTTCTTTAGGTCCTTTATGTTCTTTAGGTCCTTTATGTTCTTTATGTTCTTTAGGTCCTTTAGGTCCTTTATGTCCTTTATGTTCTTTAGGTCCTTTATGTTCTTTAGTTTCTTTATGTCCTTTATGTTATTTAGGTCCTTTAGGTCCTTTATGTCCTTTATGTCCTTTAGGTCCTTTATGTTCTTTAGGTCCTTTATGTCCTTTATGTCCTTTATGTCCTTTATGTCCTTTAGGTCCTTTATGTCCTTTAGGTCCTTTATGTCCTTTAGGTCCTTTATGTTCTTTAGGTCCTTTAGGTCCTTTATGTTCTTTAGATCCTTTATGTTCTTTAGGTCCTTTATGTCCTTTAGGTCCTTTATGTCCTTTATGTCCTTTATGTCCTTTATGTCCTTTAGGTCCTTTATGTTCTTTAGGTCCTTTATGTCCTTTATGTCCTTTATGTTCTTTAGGTCCTTCATGTCCTTTAGGTCCTTTAGGTCCTTTATGTTCTTTAGGTCCTTTAGGTCCTTTAGGTCCTTTAGGTCCTTTAGGTCCTTTATGTTCTTTATGTCCTTTAGGTCCTTTAGGTCCTTTATGTTCTTTAGGTCCTTTAGGTCCTTTATGTCCTTTAGGTCCTTTATGTTCTTTATGTTCTTTATGTTCTTTATATCCTTTATGTCCTTTATGTTCTTTAGGTCCTTTATGTCCTTTAGGTCCTTTAGGTCCTTTAGGTCCTTTATGTTCTTTAGGTCCTTTATGTCCTTTAGGTCCTTTAGGTCATTTAGGTCCTTTATGTTCTTTATGTCCTTTATGTCCTTTAGGTCCTTTATGTTCTTTAGGTCCTTTAGGTCCTTTATGTCCTTTAGGTCCTTTATGTTCTTTAGGTCCTTTATGTTCTTTAGGTCCTTTAGGTCCTTTATGTCCTTTAGGTCCTTTATGTTCTTTAGGTCCTTTATATCCTCCAGATGCTGAAGGACCAGACTCCTCTCCTGCTGGCCGTCCTGAATGACCGTCCCGCCTGCGCTCGCTGTCTGCTGGAGAGGGGAGCCGACCAAACATCGCCGATAAAGACGGGGAGACGCCTCTCTACAAAGGTACAGGACAAAATCCTGTTTGTTCTACATCATTCTGTTCTACGGTTGATTGTTGATCAGTTAGATCTAGTTAGGCTCATTCTCTGTAAAGTCCTGTGAGACCAGCTGTGATGAACTGGAGAAATAAATAAACATGAACTTCTTAATTCATAAATATGGGAAAGACTCACAATGTTGAAACTTTTCTTCTGTCTCTCTCTCTCTCTCTCTGTCTCTCTCTCTCTTCTCTCTCTTCTCTCTCTCTGTGTGTGTCTCTCTCTCTGTCTTTCTGTCTGTCTCTCTCGCTCTCTCTCTCTGTCTCTCTCTCTGTCTCTCTCTCTTCTCTCTCTTTCTGTGTGTCTCTCTCTCTCTGTCTTTCTGTCTGTCTCTCTCTCTTCTCTCTCTCTCTGTCTCTCTCTCTCTTCTCTCTCTCTCTTCTCTCTCTTCTCTCTCTTCTCTCTCTCTTCTCTCTCTCTCTCTCTCTCTCTCTCTTCTCTCTCTCTCTCTGTCTCTGTCTCTCTGTCTCTTTCTCTCTTCTCTCTCTTCTCTCTCTCTCTCTCTCTCTCTGTCTATCCATGAAGCTTCCGGTCCAAACCATCTGCAGATCATTGAGCTGCTGGTCGGAGCCGGAGCCGGAGCCGACGTCTACGCCTTCTCTCCGCTGTTTGTGGCGGCGCAGAGCGGAAACCGGGAGGCGCTCCACTTCCTGCTCAGCAACGGTCATCGCTGCTTTTTCACTGCTACGGGCTAATTACTCTTAACTGTTTCTAAACTGAAACGACGCTCATCATGCCGTGTCTGAACCGCAGGAGCTGATACCAACCGGCAGGCTGCAGATGGAGCCACTCCTCTGTATGAAGCCTGTAAGAACGGACTGATGCCCATCCACACAGCTGCTCACAGAGGATATGAGGAGTAAAGCATGAGTAAAGGATGAGTAAATATGAGTAAAGGATGAGTAAATATGAGTAAAGGATGAGTAAATATGAGTAAAGGATGAGTAAATATGAGTAAAGGATGAGTAAAGGATGAGTAAATATGAGTAAAGGATGAGTAAATATGAGAAAATATGAGTAAAGGATGAGTAAAGAATTGTTTTTCTCACTTTTCTGTAGCATGACGGCAACAATCTGACTACAGTCTGAAACAATCCACAACTTCTGATCTACTGACTTTAGATCTACTGACTTGAGATCTACTGACTTTAGATCTACTGACTTCAGATCTACTTGATCTACTGACTTCAGATCTACTGACTTCAGATCTACTGACTAATGATCTACTGACTTTAGATCTACTGACTAATGATCTACTCACTTTAGATCTACTGACGTAAGATCTACTGATTTCAGATCTACTGATTTCAGATCTACTGACTTCAGATCTACTGATTTCTGTCTGAAACAATCCACAACTTCTGATCTACTGACTTTAGATCTACTGACTTCAGATCTACTGACTAATGATCTACTGACTTTAGATCTACTGACTTCAGATCTACTGACTAATGATCTACTGACTTTAGATCTACTTGATCTACTGACTAATGATCTACTGACTTCAGATCTACTTGATCTACTGACTTCAGATCTACTGACTTTAGATCTACTTGATCTACTGACTAATGATCTACTGACTTCAGATCTACTTGATCTACTGACTTCAGATCTACTGACTTTAGATCTACTGATTTCAGATCTACTGACTAATGATCTACTGATTTCTGTCTGAAACAATCCACAACTTCTGATCTACTGACTTTAGATCTACTGACTAATGATCTACTGACTTTAGATCTACTGACTTCAGATCTACTGACTAATGATCTACTGACTTTAGATCTACTTGATCTACTGACTAATGATCTACTGACTTCAGATCTACTGACTTCAGATCTACTGACTAATGATCTACTGACTTTAGATCTACTGACTTCAGATCTACTGACTAATGATCTACTGACTTTAGATCTACTGACTTCAGATATACTGATTTCAGATCTACTGATTTCAGATCTACTGACTAATGATCTGCTGATTTCAGATCTACTGACTAATGATCTACTGACTAATGATCTGACTAATGCCTGTCTCTCTCTCTACCCGTCTGTCTGTCTCTCTCTCTACCCGTCTGTCTGTCTCTCTCTCTCTCTCTCTCTCTCTCTACCTCTCTCTCTCTGCCTGTCTCTCTCTCTCTCTACCTCTCTCTCTGCCTGTCTCTCTCCCTCTCTACCTGTCTCTCTCTCTCTCTCTCTGCCTGTCTCTCTCTCTCTCTACCTCTCTCTCTGCCTGTCTCTCTCCCTCTCTCTCTGCCTGTCTCTCCCTCTCTACCTGTCTCTCTCTCTACCTCTCTCTCTCTCTACCTGTCTCTCTCTCCACCTGTCTATCTCTCTACCTGTCTGTCTCTCTCTCTACCTGTCTGTCTCTCCACCTGTCTCTCTCCACCTGTCTCTCTCTCCACCTGTCTGTCTCTCTACCTGTCTCTCTCTCCACCTGTCTCTCTCTTTACCTGTCTGTCTCTCCACCTGTCTATCTCTCCACCTGTCTGTCTCTCTACCTGTCTCTCTCTCCACCTGTCTCTCTCTCTTTACCTGTCTGTCTCTCCATCTGTCTATCTCTCCACCTGTCTGTCTCTCTACCTGTCTGTCTCTCTACCTGTCTCTCTCTCCACCTGTCTGTCTCTCCACCTGTCTCTCTCTCCACCTGTCTGTCTCTCTACCTGTCTGTGGGTTAGTTCTTGTTCTTGGTTGGTTCTGTCTGGTGGAACCATGTGGCAGCAGAGCAGAACCATGTCAAGGTTCTGCAGGTTCTGATCCGAGCCGTCTGTCGGCCGACCGGTCCGCCGTGTACCGGGACCGCCCCACCGCGCCCCACTTCACCGTCGTCAAGAACGGCACGCCGCCTCCGGGGAGCCTGACCTCGGGGGGGGGGGGGGGGGGGGGGGGGGGGGCCTGACCTCAGGTGGGGGGGAGCCTGACCTCGGGGGGGGCTGACCTCGGGGGCGGAGCCTGACCTCGACCCCTCCCTCCTGGAGGCGCTGAGGAACGGCTGTGTGACCAGGGTGCGTTTGTTAGTGGAGTACGGAGCGGGTGTGAACGCCGACGCCCCCACCCGCCCCTGAAGCCCCCCGGCCACCCCAGCCCCGCCCCTCTCTCAGCCCCGCCCCTCCCCCAGCACCGCCCCTCCCCCAGCCCCGCCCCTCCCTCAGCCCCGCCCCTCCCCCAGCCCCGCCCCTCCCTCAGCCCCGCCCCTCCCTCAGCCCCGCCCCTCCCTCCACCTTTCAGTACTATAGTTCATGCTGCATGTTTTGCTTGTTTTGCGTTCGTTAGTTAAAACGTTTCATCAGTAAACTGAATCTTTCTGTCAGTTCTGTAACATCATGTGCAGCCCGGAGATGAGCGGCTGGGCGGAGCCTGTCCTCCATGTTCTCTGTCCTCCATGTTCTCCTGTCCTCCATGTTCTCCTGTCCTCCATGTTCTCTGTCCTCCATGTTCTCTGTCCTCCATGTTCTCCTTCCTCCATGTTCTCTGTCCTCCATGTTCTCCTGTCCTCCATGTTCTCCTGTCCTCCATGTTCTCTGTCCTCCATGTTCTCTGTCCTCCATGTTCTCCTGTCCTCCATGTTCTCCTGGACAGAGACGGATCAGATAAAGGACAGAGCCAATGAGAACAGGACAATTAAATATTCATTATATTTATTCAAAATATTAAAAGTGACCACAGTTTATTCTAAATATTGGACGACTATTTATTATTATTAGCTCTACTAATGTCAGGTGCTGAACACTCAGTCAGTGTTTAGTTTAGTACATCATGTGTTTTGGACTCCAGCAGACAGACAGGCAGACAGACAGGGAGAGAGACAGAGAGACAGACAGACAGACAGACAGACAGACAGGCAGAGAGACAGAGAGACAGACAGACAGAGACAGACAGACAGGCAGAGAGACAGAGAGACAGACAGACAGACAGGCAGAGAGACAGACAGGCAGGCAGGCAGAGAGACAGGCAGACAGGCAGAGAGACAGACAGACAGACAGGCAGACAGACAGACAGGCAGAGAGACAGACAGACAGAGACAGACAGACAGACAGACAGGCAGACAGGCAGAGAGACAGGCAGACAGGCAGAGAGACAGGCAGACAGACAGACAGACAGACAGGCAGACACACAGACAGAGACAGACAGACAGGCAGAGAGACAGAGAGACAGACAGACAGACAGGCAGAGAGACAGACAGACAGGCAGAGAGACAGACAGACAGACAGACAGGCAGGCAGGCAGACAGACAGACAGACAGACAGACAGACAGGCAGAGAGACAGAGAGACAGACAGGCAGAGAGACAGACAGGCAGGCAGGCAGACAGACAGACAGACAGACAGACAGGCAGAGAGACAGACAGACAGACAGACAGACAGACAGACAGGCAGAGAGACAGACAGACAGACAGACAGACAGGCAGAGACAGACAGACAGGCAGACAGACAGACAGACAGACAGACAGACAGACAGACAGGCAGACAGACAGGCAGACACACAGACAGACTGATGTCTCTCTGTATATAACAACATAACTGACTGGAGCTCTGTGGCCTGATGGGAGTGTGGATGTTTATTCTGTTTTCTGTACCTGCTCTACACGATAAACATAATAATTTAATTATAATATAATAATAATAATCATAATCATAATAATGCTAATAAACTCTTTAAGTTCCACCTTCCTTCTGTCTGAATGTCTGCAGCGTCAGTTCCCAGCATGCCGCTGGTTTTGGAACACAACACTTCCTGTCCCTGTTGTTTTAACCACCAGGGTTGAACCAGGGGTCAGGGTGTGTGTGTGTGTGTGTGTGTGTGTGTGTGTGTGTGTGTGTGTGTGTGTGTGTGTGTGTGTGTGTGTGTGTGTGTGTGTGTGTGTGTGTGTGTGTGGGGGGGGGGGGGGGGGGGGGGGTTACAGGTTATTGAGTTCCCTGGGAGATAAAAATACAGCCGGCATCAAGCAGCAGCTGCTGAAGCCTGAAGGACTGTGAGCTGCAGAGAAACACCAGCTCAGTGGGTCTCAACCTAGGGGTCGGGACCCCTAACCAGGTCAGACGTCCGGACTCACAGACTCACCTGACGTCTTTTCTATCGTCATATTCAGCTAAACTCCATTTGTCTGTGAGACGCTCAGGTTCCTCAGCTGTGTGTTGGACAGTGAAGCGGCAGCTGTCAGTCTGATGTCTGCTCTCTGATTGGAGGAGGGATGGATGGGGGAGGAGCTTGGTGCTTCTGAAGCTTCTGAAACACCATCTTCATCTTCCTCTCCTCATCAGGAGCTCACAGCTTTGGTTTCCATGGCAACAGCTTAATACAATTTCTAGTCATTAGTGACACTGTGCCACAAAGTCATCAGTGTTTGACTTCCATGACTCAAAGTCACAGGATGTTACAGTAAAGCCTCAGTGCAGAACAACAGAACGGTTCTGTTCAGAACCTTGCAGTCTGTGTTCCACCAGCAGGCGGCGACAGAACCCACAGAAATCCTCTCTGCTGTTTACTTTCATCTGCAACACTTTGCCTGTTGTTTTACACTGCAACACTTTCTAATAATAACAATAACAATAACAATAATAATAATAATAATAATAATAATAATAATAATAATAATAATAATAATAATAATAATGTAACAATAATCACATTTCCACACAGACAGCTCTGTATTATAAACATGTACATGCTACAGGATTCTGTTACAACATGCTAAAGACATGTTAGCTCTCTGTAGAGACAGAGAGAGTGAGACAGAGAGGGAGAGAGAGTGAGATTGAGAGAGGGAGAGAGAGAGAGAGACAGAGAGAGGGAGAGAGTGAGATTGAGAGAGGGAGAGAGAGAGACAGAGAGAGGGAGAGAGAGAGAGGGAGGAGAGGCAGAAAACAAGGGAGAGAGAGATTTTTCAGCTCCAAAGTTAAACGATGAATCAACACCATCAACCTTGACACTATATCAATATATAAATTAGCTATATATCAATACATGATTTTTCATTGGCAAACCATCAGTATGTAAAACAGCATAATAAGGTGATGAAACTCAACATTATTCTGCTACTTTTCATTTACAAAAATATAGATAGGTCAGATTCATCATTCAACCCAAAGCTAGTTCAATTCTCTGAAATCTTTTCTTCATGTCTGGGCCGTTTTCAGTGTCGGTTCTCTGTCCAATGTGGTGTTTAAAGGTGCATTCCAATTCCAATCAGCATCCAATCAGTCAGTTTATCTATTGATCTAATATTACAGTTTGACATATTGGAACAAGCTGAACAGACTGAAGGGAATAAATTATGTTGCAGTTTTCCATTGGTTTTGTTTGTCAGCCGTTTGTTCCTCTGATCCTGGAAGGGAACGAAGCTCAACGCTTGAAAGACCTCCAGCAATACCGTAGCAAGGCATTCTGGGAAAAGATTTGTGTCCCTGATGTGCCATAGCGTGAAGTTAACTAAATCAGTGTTAATGTGATAGTGCTTGCTCAAGTCTTCCCAGTATCTGAGCGGGTTGATGCGCTGGACGGACGGACTTGATGTCTTCTTCTTGTTCTACAATAACAGCGAGCTCCTGACCCAGAAACCGACGCTCAGCGCGCCGACCCGGGAGCCGCGGCCGCGGGCGCCGCCTCAGAGCATCCAGCCTGAAAACACTGCGGTCCTCTGACCTGAAAGAGTCTCTGAATACAGCAGCATCTCATCTAAACCATGCAGACACTTCCTCACTCTGAAGGACACTGTCCACATCCAGAACACTGGAAACAGCATAAAGGTTTTAAAGGAGAAACATCAGCAGGCAAACAGCTGTCCGTTTCCTCAGCTTAAAACAACACTGATCACGCTGAGCACTGTGACATCACAGGATCAATCAAATGTATATCTAAAGTGATTAAGTAAAATTCTACAAGCTTTCAAAGTTTTTTTTTATTAAGATTGGAGATACTCCAGTCAGGTCAAAGGTCAAAGATTTTCTGGTTCGTCCAAATCATTTAAAATCGACATGAACAACTTCACTAAAAGCTTTCTGAGTGGAGTCTGTATGTTCTCCACACGTTCTCCACATTCTCCCCACATTCTCTGTGTGTTCTCCACATGTTCTCCCTGTGTTCTCCCCGTGTTCCCCACATGTTCTCCCTGTGTTCTCCCCGTGTTCTCCACATGTTCTCCCTGTGTTGTCCCCGTGTTCTCCACATGTTCTCCCTGTGTTCTCCCTGTGTTGTCCCTGTGTTCTCCACTCGTTCTCCTTGGTTTCCTGGAAAATTAATAAATGATTACATTATTAAATAAAAAAAATACAAATGATTATTATTATTATTATAATAATATTAATTTTCCAAATATCAAGCTGTTTGCATGCCTTATTGTGTTTCTTATGAAAATAATAGATTCCACACTTGCAGTACGGGGAACAAACATTTATTAGTAAAACCAACACCTTTCAGCCTGTGTTGCCCAAATCTTTTGTGTTTCTTTGTGTTTCTTACCCACAATCCCCAGCTGGAACCATGTTGACCCTCTGAATTCTTTGCATCAGCACATTTTTTAAAATTATAATATTATATAAATAATGGCTAAGCGTAAGTATTTCCTGTGTTCCTGTGTATTTAGCAGCTTCAGCACTCAGGCTGAGGATCTGCTGCTGCGTTTTGTCCAGTGTGATGATTTAATGGACTCTGTAGGTTTTTTTTGTGTGGTTAATGTACCATTAAAATAAATACATATCAAATATACAAAACATAAAAAAAAAACCCCAAACATTTAAAATACAATGAATAAAACCAACAACAGCAGGTGGATTTTCTCCATGACAGCACCTGAGGTAAACAGACCCTAACCCTCTGATGTCACTGTGCAAATCCAAAAATTACAGATATTAATGTTTCTTTCCTTCCTCATTCTACTAATCCTGTTCTATACACATTCTGACTGTTTCACCATGAAGAGATGAAACAGATGAAGAGATGAAACAGATGAAGAGATGAAACAGTTGAAGAGATGAAACAGTTGAAAGAGATGAAACAGTTGAAGAGATGAAACACAGCTGAAGAGATGAAACAGTTGAAAGAGATGAAACAGTTGAAGAGATGAAACAGTTGAAGAGATGAAACAGTTGAAGATGAAACAGTTGAAGAGATGAAACAGTTGAAGAGATGAAACACAGCTGAAGAGATGAAACAGCTGAAGAGATGAAACACAGCTGAAGAGATGAAACAGTTGAAGAGATGAAACAGTTGAAGATGAAACAGTTGAAGAGATGAAACAGTTGAAGAGATGAAACACAGCTGAAGAGATGAAACAGTTGAAGAGATGAAACAGTTGAAGATGAAACAGTTGAAGAGATGAAACAGCTGAAGAGATGAAACAGTTGAAGAGATGAAACAGTTGAAGATGAAACAGTTGAAGAGATGAAACAGTTGAAGAGATGAAACACAGCTGAAGAGATGAAACAGCTGAAGAGATGAAACACAGCTGAAGAGATGAAACAGTTGAAGAGATGAAACAGTTGAAGATGAAACAGTTGAAGAGATGAAACAGTTGAAGAGATGAAACACAGCTGAAGAGATGAAACAGTTGAAGAGATGAAACAGTTGAAGATGAAACAGTTGAAGAGATGAAACAGCTGAAGAGATGAAACAGTTGAAGAGATGAAACAGTTGAAGAGGTGAAACAGTTGAAGATGAAACAGTTGAAGAGATGAAACAGTTGAAGAGATTAAACACAGCTGAAGAAATGAAACACAGTTGAAGAGATGAAACAGTTGAAGAGATTAAACACAGCTGAAGAAATGAAACACAGTTGAAGAGATGAAACAGTTGAAGAGATGAAACAGATGAAGAGATGAAACACAGTTGAAGAGATGAAACAGTTGAAGAGATGAAACGGTTGAAGAGATGAACCGGTTGAAAGAGATGAAACAGTTGAAGAGATGAAACACAGTTGAAGAGATGAAACGGTTGAAGAGATGAAACAGTTGAAGAGATGAAACAGTTGAAGAGATGAAACACAGTTGAAGAGATGAAACAGTTGAAGAGATGAAACGGTTGAAGAGATGAAACAGTTGAAGAGATGAAACGGTTGAAAGAGATGCAACAGTTGAAGAGATGAAACAGTTGAAGAGATGAAACACAGTTGAAGAGATGAAACAGTTGAATAGATGAAACACAGTTGAAGAGATGGAACACAGTTGAAGAGATGAAACGGTTGAAGAGATGAAACAGTTGAATAGATGGAACACAGTTGAAGAGATGAAACGGTTGAAGAGATGAAACGGTTGAAGAGATGAAACAGTTGAAGAGATGGAACACAGTTGAAGAGATGAAACAGTTGAAGAGATGAAACACAGTTGAAGAGATGAAACAGTTGAATAGATGAAACACAGTTGAAGAGATGGAACACAGTTGAAGAGATGAAACGGTTGAAGAGATGAAACAGTTGAAGAGATGGAACAGTTGAAGAGATTAAACACGGCTGAAGAGATGAAACAGTTGAAAGAGATGAAACACAGTTGAAGAGATGAAACAGTTGAAGAGATGAAACACAGTTGAAGAGATGAAACAGTTGAATAGATGAAACACAGTTGAAGAGATGGAACACAGTTGAAGAGATGAAACGGTTGAAGAGATGAAACAGTTGAAGAGATGAAACGGTTGAAGAGATGAAACAGTTGAAGAGATGGAACACAGTTGAAGAGATGAAACAGTTGAATAGATGAAACACAGTTGAAGAGATGGAACACAGTTGAAGAGATGAAACAGTTGAAGAGATGAAACACAGTTGAAGAGATGAAACAGTTGAATAGATGAAACACAGTTGAAGAGATGAAACAGTTGAAGAGATGAAACGGTTGAAAGAGATGAAACAGTTGAAGAGATGAAACGGTTGAAGAGATGAAACGGTTGAAGAGATGAAACAGTTGAAGAGATGGAACACAGTTGAAGAGATGAAACAGTTGAATAGATGGAACACAGTTGAAGAGATGAAACGGTTGAAGAGATGAAACGGTTGAAGAGATGAAACAGTTGAAGAGATGGAACACAGTTGAAGAGATGAAACAGTTGAAGAGATTAAACACAGCTGAAGAGATGAAACAGTTGAAAGAGATGAAACACAGTTGAAGAGATGAAACAGTTGAAGAGATGAAACACAGTTGAAGAGATGAAACAGTTGAAGAGATGAAACACAGTTGAAGAGATGAAACAGTTGAAGAGATGGAACACAGTTGAAGAGATGAACCAGTTGAAGAGATGAAACGGTTGAAAGAGATGAAACAGTTGAAGAGATGAAACAGTTGAAGAGATGGAACACAGTTGAAGAGATGAACCGGTTGAAGAGATGAAACGGTTGAAGAGATGAAACACAGTTGAAGAGATGAAACAGTTGAAGAGATGAAACACAGTTGAAGAGATGGAACACAGTTGAAGAAATGAAATGGAAGAGATGAAACAGTTGAAGAGATGAAACAGTTGAAAGAGATGAAACAGTTGAAAGAGATGAAACAGTTGAAGAGATGAAACAGTTGAAAGAGATGAAACAGTTGAAAGAGATGAAACAGTTGAAGAGATGAAACACAGTTGAAGAGATGGAACACAGTTGAAGAGATGGAACACTGCTGTAGATGAAGCTGAGCTGCATGATGATGAGTGTTGGATTCTGTTGTTCACCTGTGAAGTGAGTAATGAAGAATCCTATTGGTTCAGCATGTTCAGTCTGTCTGCTAATGTGTTGCACATGATAACATGGAGGGCATCTATCTGAACCCACTGTGAGTAAAGAGCCATTATCCTCTCTCTATTCTCTATTCTCTCTCTCCCCCTCTCTCTCTTCTCTCTCTCTCCCCCCCCCCCCCTCCCCCCCCCTCCCCTCTGTTCGACTCGACATCAGAGAGCTGAGGCACTTTTGTGTTCAGGAGTCGTTCTAAATCCTGCTGAATGCCTCTTTAAAACAGCATGATGGAAATGAGACAGAGTGACATCACATCACATTACATCACATGACTTGAAGAGTGGCTGAACAACAGAACTAAACACAGCTGAATGATCAGTAGACATGGCTGGAATGAACAGGATTCCCCACACTGTTCTAACAGAATAAATATATTCCAATGATTTCTACTGTAATTTGTTTATTCAGTAGAACTGGAGGCTCAGTCTCTCCTGTCTTCTCTAAGGCAGCAGATCCAATCACTGGTTCTGCAATTCAGTTCCAGCTATATTACTGTTAAACAGTAATATATATATATATAGGCTCAGTTTAACACAGTGGCTTTTTCCTTTCCCTTTCTTCTCATTTAAAGTCTAAAATCCTGAAGCAGAAGTGTCTCTATTCACATCATGTCACAGTTATTCTGCCTGTTCCTGTTGCCACAGTTCAGCTTCCAGCTCAAAGCCTCCTGCACAGTGTTTCTGAGCTTTGCTGTAAGAGTCAACTAAGTGAGATCCATAAAAGTGTCGTGCTATCAGCTCCAGTGATAGATGCCAACTTACTGCAGCAGGCTGAGCTGCACACTCCATTACTCTCTGATGTAAGGGCCTGTTTGGCTCCATGGAGACCCATAGCTTATCTCAGTGCAGGCAGGGACGCCAACCTTGTGCGGGGGGTGGGGGTTGGTGGGGGGGGGGGTGATGGATGGTGTTGTGACAGGCCCTCATTTCTCTTTGGGCTTTTTTTAAAGTGGGAGTCAGCAGGACAACTCAGTGATTTAGGGCCTGTGGTTCAGGATGGGATCGATCCAGGACCAGCCTTGTCCTCAGGGAGAAAAACAACATCGGAAGAGGAGAAAGCAGCCTCATCCATTCAGGACAGTTCCATCACACAAGATATTTTAATATCTGCAGGCTGGAGAACCCCAAATAGCTTTCATGGCTGCTTTCCTGGGTTGTTCTCTCTTTTTCCATAGTTTGACAAATGCTCATTTTCAAGAAAAACTTAATCAACTTAAATTCTCTAATCTCCTGTGTTCCCTCCAGGTACAGATTTAATTGTTTCATTTTCTTCTAAAAATAAGGACAAAACAAAAGGCTTCTCAGAAGTTTTGCATGGTTGGTCAATTCAATTCAGCTGTGTAGCTGATAACAATTGTAATTTCCCCTTATTGTACATTATCAAGATGGGCTTTCTTTTCTCTTTGTCAGGACGCACTCATGCAAATAACTGCAGAACTTAAAAAAGGGAGAGCCAAGTGTGCCGAGATGTTTGGCAGAAAGGATCATGTGACCTGCCGGAGGATTTTGAGCTGCATTCAGTCTGTCGTAAAGCCGTCTCTCCAGAACCTAAAATGGCTTCTTCGCCTCTGCAGCGCCTCATGCAGAGCAGAGATCAAACTGCCATTTATGGACTGAGCTGGCCAGATGGAGACCTGGTATTAAAGTAGAAGCATTTGGAGGGCAGTCAGGCAGCTCAGGGCCAGAAGTATTGATTAAAGACAAATACCTTCGGCCGAGTTAGGGAGTATCCTCCTGCTAGAGCAGCACTACTGGAAAACCAACAGCAGCACTCATTAAATGGACATGGAGGACAGAGAGCAGGAGGTTGTGCTCAGGTTGAACTTGTGAGCTCCATTACCCAAGCATTGCTAATCCTGCAGCTCCACAAGATGACTGAGCATCTACTCACAGCAGCTCCTGCTAATATTCACACAGTGAAATCACTGGGGAGCAGTTTAGCAGGTGGCCCATTTTAATCACCATTTTAATCCACTGGTCCCTAGTGGAACCTGGCTATTATCTGTGTCATTACGGCAGCTTAATTACTCTCAGTCAACATCAGTGACCATTACAGCCTCTGGGCGATCGTCAAAGAGAGTTAATGGAGATGATTTCATATGTTCTTCTGTCTCATAAAGAGTCTTTAAACTGTCTGGCAGACAGCTTTATAACGGTACAGGTGCCAGACAGAAGACCTTTCATTCGTACAGTTCACACTTTCTATTTTCAAGTCATGACTTCAGTTTCCACCGGCGCCTCCTCTGGTTTTAGGGAAATGTCTTCAGCATGGAGGAACACCAGGAGACTTCAGGAGACTTCAGCAGGAGAGAGGTGGAGATTAAACATCATGATTGACAGCTGGAGACGGGGGAAGTGAGAGGAAGAGAGATGCTGAACATGATTGAGTTCTGGCTAATAGCTTCAAGCCAATTGAACGGACTATCAGTCAAATCTACTTTAATGTATACATTACTGGTAAAATGTGATTAGGCCACTCTTTAAGCATGGGGGGGAGGGGGGGGCTGATCTTGGCTTCCAGACAGCAGCAGGGTGTGGTGACTGTCCTTCTCCTTCCTGTTTGTAAAAAGAAAACCTCCCTGTTTCCCTTCACTGTTCACTGTTGGAAGCAGATTCAGTTCTGCTGTACAATCTTTCACATACAGGAAAAGAAAAGGCATTTACTCACATTTTCCAAGGTGGTTTAATGGACTTTTTAAAGGACTTTTGAGAAAAGATGTGAACTGAGACTGTAGCCTAAGATTCCTATCTGTTCTACTGGCTGTATTTATCTAACAGCAGAAGTTGTAAACTCAGCCTCATGAAGATCTGTGCTGTTGGAGGATGCTGTTTTTTGGCTCTTCAGCCATAAATTAAAGTTTAATTTCTTCAGGGAGGATTTATAGTCAGCTGTGTAATGGAGAGATGTAGTCAGGGGGAATCAGTTTGCTAATTAAACTAAAAGGCTGAGCAGGTTGAACCTTGGCTCTGTAAAACTCCAGCTGTCAAACCCCAGTAGCTGACTCCATGAATCTGTAGACAAAGAAGGGAACTAGTTGTGTTTTCCCTGCTGATGAATGCCATGTGTTCTCCAGTCTGCTGGGCAGGAAGGGCAGGAAGGGCAGGTGACAGTTCACACTAAATTCAGAGTAAATTCACACTAAATTCAGAGTAAATTCACAATAAATTCCTCTCATTGGTGCGCAAGCTGGCAGCTGCTCCATCCCACCATTAGGACCACTAATTACACACGTACAATAACTACACTAATTACACATGTATTACTAATTACATATGTATGTACCACTAACTACAAATGTACCACTTATTCCATAAGTACCACTAATTACATTATTTAAACATGCACCAATAACTGCACATGTACAACTAAGTACAAATGTACCATTAACTATGAACTGCTAATTACAGTAATCTCACATGTAATACTAGAAACACATACATGTAACACTATTGTTTGATAACGTCGACAACCAGTAAATCTGTTAGCAGACTGATCGTCTTTTGTGGAGAGAAACCTTGAGAAACCCAAACAGAGGAGCCTGCTCTGTTTTATTGGATCCCAACTTTAATTTTGAGTTGGACATGTTTGGTTTTGTTTACATTTTATACAGCTGCTGTGCTAATATTTCCTACCGCACTCCCATTGGCCGTTCAGCAGAATATGGGCCCAAATTTCTGACACCGCCAGAACTTGGAGCCTCAGACTGTGTGGATCAGCTGTCTTTGACCTTGACCATTGGTCAACATTATGAAAAAAATGAAAAAAATGATGAAAAAATGCACTCCGGTCAAGAGAGGCTTACTGGAGTCAGTACTAACTATCAGGTCATTACCCAACTTAACAAGTGTTGTGTAAGTGAAACAAAGACTGACAATTTTCAAAAACACAATTCTTTTTCAGTAAATAATTAACTTGAATGCAAATTTCTCCAGTATTTTCTCAAAGAAAGGGAGAAATAGCCTGTTGTTTATGACAGGTGAGTGCAGATTACTTTTCTTGGGTGGAGGTCTAACAGTCTTGGGTGAACCATGGAGAATTGATCCAAATGACCCACAGCTCTGCACCTGGTGAAAACTGAACCTGTATTTTCTTGTCTGCTCTAGTCTGAGCAATAATTAATCTAATGACAGTTTTGTCATGAAAAAATGGCAAATCTTTCTACTGAGAAAAGTTCACAGATGATTGACCAGGATATCTTTCTGTCTTTCCACAACTCTGCTGTAACTTGTAAGACAGTCCTTGTAAATATCTGAATGAATCTGGAGTTTTGTTTTCCTTGACTGATGCTGTTTAACTGCCTTGTAACCTAACCCAGCACTAGACCAGTCCCTTAAAATGTACTGGAAAGGACCTGGCTTGACAAAAATCATTGTGCTGACTCTGATCTAGCCATCTTTCTGAGTTAAAAGGTGATTGAAGTACATTCCAATCCCGCTCTAAAAAAAACCTAAATGTCTTTGTTTCTTTAGACTTCCCTTACAGTGTTTCAAAGTAAAACCCTCACCCTTGTAGCCACACTCCCATAGCTCTGATGCAGAATATTTTATTATTGAAAAAAAAACAAAGTTTCGACAGCAACACCGTCTTCGTCAGGGTATAATTCTTACAATGTTTGACGCCAAGGTTGGTTGCTTTGTGGCATAGCAATTCATTTTCCTGCATTATCTGCCTGAAAAGCCCAAAATCAAATTAGATGAGATTAAACTTTAATGATCCCCAATGGGCATTCCTTTCACACTGGAAGCTTTTGATCCAGTGACTGACCATATGTGAAGCAGAGGTTTGACATGAATCTGGAGGCCATATTTTTGTTATACTGGTTGCAAGCATTAAGGTGGAGCTTAGCACCACAGGTGCACCAACCTGAGCCACACCAACCTGAGCCACACCAACCTGAACCACACCAACCGGAACCACACCAACCTGAGCCACACCAGGCTGAAACAACCTGAACCAACCTGAGCCACACCAACCTGAACCACACCAACCTGAGCCACACCAAGCTGAAACAACCTGAACCAACCTGAACCACACCAACCTGAATCAACCTGAACCGTACCAACCTGAACCACACCAACCTGAGCCACACCAAGCTGAAACAACCTGAACCAACCTGAACCACACCAACCTGAACCGTACCAACCTGAACCACACCAACCTGAGCCACACCAACCTGAACCGTACCAACCTGAACCAACCTGAGCCACACGAACCTGAACTACACCAAGCTGAACCACGCTGAACCGCAGCAACCTGAACCACACCAACCTGAACCAACCTGGACCACACCAACCTGAACCGCACCAACCTGAACCAACCTGAACCGCACCAACCTGAACCAAACTGAACTGCACCAACCTGAACCGTACCAACCTGAACCACACCAACCTGAGCCACACCAACCTGAACCGCACCAACGTAAACCAACCTGAACCAACCTGGACCACACCAACCTGAACCGCACCAACCTGAACCGCACCAACCTGAACCAAACTGAACTGCACCAACCTGAACCAACCTGAACCACACCAACCTGAACCGCTCCAACCTGAACCAACCCGAACCAACCTGAACCGCTCCAACCTGAACCACACCAACCTGAACCAACCTGAACCAACCCGAACCAACCTGAACCACACCAACCTGAACCAACCCGAACCAACCCGAACCAACCTGAACCACACCAACCTGAACCAACCCGAACCAACCCAAACCAAACTGAACCAACCTGAACCACACCAACCCGAACCAACCCGAACCAACCTGAACCAACCCGAACCAACCCGAACCAACCTGAACCAACCTAACCAATCTGAACCACACCAACCTGAACCAGCCTGAACCAAACCAACCTGAACCAACCTGAACCAACCCCAACCAACCCCAACCAACCTGAACCAACCTGAACCACACCAACCTGAACCAACCTGAACCACAACAAACCTGAACTAAAAAACTACACACATACTAGCAGCTGTATTAAAGGTATTTCTTAAGGTTTAACTGCAGCTTGCTGAGCTTGAGTGTGCATCAGTCTGTCAGACATGCTGATGCTGCAGCCCGACCCGATCAAGATAGTGATGAAAGAATCAGAGCCCAGACCAGACCGAAGCCTCCGGCTCCAGTAGAGAATACAAACTCTGTTTCTGAGGACCGGGTCAGCACAGAAAGCCTCTTCATTACAGTGTCAACCCAACCCAGTGTGCCTCACACTGTACACAACATGACACGATTCAGCCAGAGGAGGCGTGTCCTCCACTGCACACTTTATTTCATGCATGTCATTATATTCAGTTCACCTGCCTTGTGACACACTGGACCGCTGCACTGCCACTCGATTCTCTACAGCTGCACCAGACTGCAGTGTGCTGTTTGAGGGGAAATCACTATTTTATACTGAACACAAAATGACTATATTAGACTGATATGTATAGACTCTGTATGAATAGAGTCTAAATGTAGACTGATATAGAGTCTATATTAGACTGATATGTATAGAGTCTATATGAATAGAGTCTATCTGCAGACTGATATGTATAGAGTCTATATAAATAGAGTCTATCTGCAGACTGATAGGTATAGAGTCTATATGAATAGAGTCTATATTAGACTGATATGTATAGAGTCTATATGAATAGAGTCTATATTAGACTGATATGTATAGACTCTATGAAGACTGATATATAGTCTATATTAGACTGATATGTATAGAGTCTATATAAATAGAGTCTATCTGCAGACTGATAGGTATAGAGTCTATATGAATAGAGTCTATCTGCAGACTGATAGGTATAGAGTCTATATGCAGACTACCATTTGTGTCAGTATGTATTGTACTACTCTGTTAGTCTATTTGAGGTCTTCATAATGGGTTTCTGTCCATTTACTGGTAATTAAAACGACTTATTCTGAGATGTCACTAGATAGATAGATAGATATATAGCTTTATATAGATATACAGTGTCTGAAGAATGACTGTATTGCTTTTCACTTCATCAGCAGTTGACATGTAGGATAGGATAATATAAAGAAACAGAAGCTTTCATTTTTATTGATCCAAACTCAACTTTCAGGCAACACACAATCTTGTCTAATTCACGAGTCATAAATTGCAGAATGATCAGGCTTGTTACCCGACTTTAACCCCCCCCCCCCCCCCCCCCCCCCCCCCCCCCCCCGCTCTCCTCACTTCACCTCCATCCATCCTCCGTGTTCAGTCAGTCTGCGGAGCCGCAGGACGCCAACAGCCATCTAACAGTTTCCCTTGTAGGTGTTTTTACCAAGATGTTTGATTCCACAGCACATCACGCGTGGGAGCGAAGCTAAACTGATTTTTTCAGCCGGTGAGCTTCAGCAGACTGAGGATGCAAACTGTGTCTGGAAGCACCGACAAGACTGCCGACGGTCGTTTCTACAGCAACTTTCCATCATTCTTCCTCCGACTGATTTCTCATTTTCTGCACACAACTTCCACCCGAAATCCGTCGAGACAGTCTCAACTTTCCTGAGATGAAGAGCCAGTCAGACCGGCGGGCGGCTCTGCTGATCGTCCGACACACCGGGAATCCGGGACTAAGTTGGTGAAACCGGACCGGAGTCTTGGTGCAGGAGAGATGCTGCCTCCGCTGCTGCTCGGACAGTGTTTCCTAACGGCGCTTTCCCTTTTTTTCCAGGTGGGTGTTTAGTTTTCCACCTTCACCTGAGCTGCAATAATGATAATATTTATTGTTGTTTATATTATAATAGCCTATATAATATAATAGTCATTAGGCTATAATAATTAATATAACAATAACAACAACAAGGTTGTAGGTGAGTAAGGAAATGTTCTATCAAGCCTACAGAGAAAAGACTGACTGTTTTTGTAGTTTAGATATTTTAGTTATATTTTTGATATTGCTATTCATATCGAATGAAAGCTGATCAGCCTGCTAAATACACAAATGTATGTATGCATGTGCCACTGTAACATTAAAATACTATTAAAATACTATTTAAAATAAACATAAAAAATACTATTAAAACTGTATTGTAACAATGAATTGCTATTAAAACACAGTATTTACCTGCCAGTACAGAGCAGCTGTTCTGTTCTCAGTCTCAATGACAGTTGCTGTCATTTTGCTCTGCTGTTTTTAACCAGTTTGAGCCTGTGTCTCTTTCTCTTCAAAGGAAATTATTGATCATATGAAACCTTCAGCTTGTCCCACAGATGTTGTTTCCCCTCGCCTTCTTAAAGAGATTTGTGAGACTATTGGAACAAACATCCAAATAATTATGAACAGCAGTCTCGCTTCAGGTGTTGTGCCAGCTAATTTTAAGCATGCAGTAGCCTAGTGCAACCATTGATCAAAAAATCCAATCTGGACACCTCAGTCTTCTCCAATTTTAGACAAATTTCCAAACTCCCGTTTCTTTCTAAAATTTTGGAGAAAGTTGTACTCATACAATTGCAATCTTTTTTAGACATACATGGTATTCTTGAGGTGTTCCAGTCTGGTTTTAAAGCCCTTCACAGCACAGAATCTGCACTTTTAAAGGTTTTTAACGATTTTATCAACTACTGACTCCAGGCCATTCTTATGCTTTTAGATCTCACAGCTGCATTCGACACAGTAGACCATAGTATCCTCATCTCTCGCCTGGAGCATTGTGTTGGCATTAAAGGTACTGCTCTGGAGTGGTTCAGGTCTTACCTGTCTGAAAGAAGTTTTTCTGTCAGCCTTGGTGACTCTGTATCCTCCTCAGCGCCTCTACCTTGTGGAGTCCCTCAGGGTTCTATTCTCAGGCCTATCCTCTTTTCCCTTTATATGCTCCCCTTAGGGTCCATTCTTAGAAAATATGGCATCTCGTTCCACTGTTATGCAGATGACACACAAATTTACCTGTCTTTGAAACGGAAAGATGCAAACTCTGTGCATTTTAGGATTGATTTTAAGATTTTATTGTTTGCCTACAAATCATTAAATGGGCTAGCTCCAACCTATCTCTCTGACCTTTTACAACCACACGTCCCATTAAGGTCACTCAGGTCCACTGACCGGTTGCTTCTGGTTGTCCCGAGCTCTAGGCTGAAGCTCAGGGGAGATCGTGCCTTTGCAACTGTAGCCCCCAAACTATGGAACGAGATTCCTCTGCATGTTAGGCTGCCCCACACTGCCTGTTTTTAAATCCCGTCTCAAAATACATCTTTATTCCTTGGCTTTTAACTCAGTATGAGAGTTGTCTTTCTTTTTCTTACGGTCTTATTGCTTTTATTATTTTATTGTCCATTTGTCTTTTAACCTGGTCTTTGTTTTTATTGTGTTGTTTTATGTTTTTTGCTATTTTGATTGGTCAACTGTTGTTGCTTTTACATGTCCTTTATAAATAAATTTGAATTGGATTGGATTTTAAAATAAATCACCAAATCACCGCTCTGATTTAGGAAGAGTTTTTATTTTTTTTATTTTTTTTGGGGGGGGGGCATTTTCTGAGAAAAAACTCTGAATTTCTGAGATCAAAGTCAGAAAAAACTCAGAAACTTCTGAGAAAAAACCTGCAAAATTTATGAGAAAAAAACTCAGATTTTTTTTTTTCTCAGAACATAACCCCCCCCCCCTTTCCCAGCTGTGGTAAAAACATTATTCACCTACAGTGGCACTAATACTCTTCCTAAATCAGAGTGGTGATTTGGTGATTTATTTTAAAATGACAGCAACATCTGACTGAGAACAGAAAAGCTGGACAACAGCTGCTCTCTACTGGCAGGAAAATACTGTTTTAATAGTAATTCATTGTTACAACATTGTTACTGTTACATTGTTACAACAGAGTTAAAAAATTTCACCTGCAGTGGTCCTAATACTCTTCTGATTCCTTTCCTTTGTTTCTAACAAAGCTGAGTCCCTCTGTTTTATATCACATTGCTCCATCTGATGCTGTTTTTACATTATATTCCTCTTTCTGCTCCTTTCATTCTTTTTATCTCACCTCTCCATCTGACCCAGTGTTTTCACATCGTTTCTCTCCATCTGACCCAGTGTTTTCACATCGTTTCTCTCCATCTGACCCAGTGTTTTCTGTCTATCAGATGAATCAGGCAGAGGTTCGGTCTTGTCCGGTCGGAGCTGTGGAGCCGATCTGCCGCTGCTGCCCGTACCCCCCACTGCCCCCCCCACCCCCCCCTCCACCGCCACCCAGACTGCTGGTCTTCACAGGTGAGGACTGAAAACACACACACACACACACGCACACATACACACACACACACGGACGGACGGACAGACGGACGGACGGACGGACAGATAGATAGATAGATAGATAGATAGATGTCAACAGCTTTGTAAATGAACAAATAGATTTAATTTCCCTCCATCTCTCTGGTCCATAAAGTGTCTTCCAGTTCTTGGTTCCATCAGTTTGCAGCAGAGCGGTCTATCTTCTCTCTGTCAGCACACAGGACTATTGATCAATAATCGGTCCTGATATACAGCCCATCCAATACACTCCGATCAATCTGCTCTGATGCTTTCTGCTGCCGTTCATTTCATTTCACTGTTGCTTTTCTGATGGAGCCTAGCATGACCTTTGACCTGCAGCATCATTCATTACATTATTATTACCAACAAAGTGGAAGGAGGTCCGTCTGTCTGTCTGCCTGCCTGTCTGTCTGTCTGTCTGCCTGTCTGTCTGTCTGCCTGTCTGTCTGTCTGTCTGCCTGCCTGTCTGCCTGTCTGTCTGTCTGCCTGTCTGTCTGTCTGTCTGTCTGTCTGTCTGTCTGTCTGTCTGATTTGATCTGATCTGGGATTTCTGCCATTAGATGATTATTGTTTTTAGCCATAACTGTTATAAGCTGCGTTTATGTGCTGGTGGGAAAATCCGGGGGAGTCTGGGACTTCCCAGTCGGCTGCTAAACAGCGGTGCATTCAGGTGCTATTAGTCAGAACACCAAACCCAGAAAACCAGCAATAAACAAACAAGATGGAGAATTGTTCAGCGTTGGTTTGAGCGTCTCGTCTTTCAGTTCCTTTCGGTTCTTAGAGGTCGACACGTGGGTTCTCTGTCCTGTGGGAGGATGAGAAATGAGTTCAGACTGTGTAGGAGAGATGGAACCATGACAAGCTTGAGTGACAGGTGCTGAGGTGGCAGACAACAAAGGGTATTAGTTAAGTGTAATCAAAGTAATTTCAAGGACTTACCTCAAGGGCTTTTAACTAAGAAGCACAGAGCTTATAAAGTCTTAGATCAGAGTGGGGGGGGCAGAGAGAGGAGTAACTCTGAAATAGAAATAAAAAGAGGAACTGTCTCTGTAATGGAACCAAGGTTTCTACTGCTGAGGAAACAAACGGACTCCGGTTCAGGTCCGACTGATTCTTCCCATCAGAGGGTTCAGCGCTGGCTCGTGTCTCGTCATGCGGGGTCGATCTTCCCCTCCGATGACCAGAAACCTCAGCATTGCTTCTCCTCCAGGAGACACCAGCCTCTCTCTCTCTCTCTCTGTCTTTCTCTCTCTCTCTCTCCTCCCCTCTCTCTCTCTCTCTCTCTCTCCTCTCTCTCCCTCTCTCTCTCTCTCTCTCTCTCTCTCTCTGTCTTTCTCTCCCTCTCTCTCTCTCTCTCTCTCTCTCTCTCTGTCTTTCTCTCTCTCTCTCTCCTCCCCTCTCTCTCTCTCTCTCTCTCTCCTCTCTCTCCCTCTCTCTCTCTCTCTCTCTCTCTCTCTCTGTCTTTCTCTCTCTCTCTCTCTCTCTCTCCTCCTCTCTCTATCTCTCTCTCTCTCAGTGAGGAGCAGTGAGCTGGAACAATGAAATGAAATCCTGGTTAGTATTAATGTTGTTCTGCTGTTCAACAAGCAGCTGAAACTGTCAGAGGTTTGAAGGTTTCAGATACTAAAAACTAACAACCGAATCACAGAAACATTATTTCTCAACATACAGAAACCTGGAAGCTTTCATTCATAAGAGACAGACAGTTCCTGGCCGTCTGAGTCGAGACGGACAGGAAGAAAGAACGGTCATGTGACCACACGTGGCCAATCGAGGCTTTACACAGACTGTTGTCCATGTTGACAGACTTAGTCTGACTCTGTCACATGTCGGGGAGAACAGTGACCCTCTGATTTTGGACAGAGGAGACTCATTTTGGATGGAAGCTGGCTGTCATGTTCTGTATATTCTGTAATGTTATTACTCTCAGTATCTGCTGGCATCGGCAGCATGGAACGCCTCCAAGCCTTTCCTGCACTCCGCTCAGGTCTTCAACTCAAATTTGATCAAGTTCAAGGTTGGTAGGTGGGGATATTATTAGCTTGGCTTCATTTCTCCGTGGTATTTGTGTCCTAAAAGCAGATTTATATAGATCCCAGCTCCCTCAACTCTTTTCACAATCTTTTTGACAACTATGAGACAAAAGTATGCCCTCTGAACAGTCTATATTTACTTTTCTTTTCTTGGAATGTGTTTATCTGCTCATTCCAAATACAGCATTTAAAAGGCAGACACCACCCTCCTTATTTTCAATTAGGCCCCCCCCCCCCCCAGTTAAGAGCTGATGGGAGTGGAAAGCCGTGGATTAGAAGCAGCATGATGCTTCCTGCTTTGATATGACAAGTCCTCTTTTTTACTTGTCAGCCTTTTCCCCAAGGGGCCTGTCACTGCAGCTGATACACTGCATGTGTGTGAGTGCGCATGCGTGTGTGTGTGTGTGTGTGTGTGTGTTGATATTGCATGTGTACAGCTATGTGATTGCCTTTGATTGTGCGTCAGATTGTGTGTCAGATCGCCTGCAGGCTGTTTCAGCTGCTGTGTTTCAGCTAATTCAGACCTTGTCAGAAGGAATTAAGCTCCAGCTCTTGTAGGAAGTAATTAGTCCTGAAAGCAGGAACAGCAGAGTGTGCTGTTATATTCTCTCTGTGATCAGAGAAGATGAGATCCAGTAAGAAGCTGCTGTCTCTCCTCAATCTGTCTCAGTGTTCAAATGGAAAATCAATCC